>NW_027508711.1:5892500-5940000 GCF_051911475.1 Siphateles boraxobius | reverse complement strand
ATCATTACTCCATTCATTCTTCAGTGTCACATGATCCTTCGGAAATCATTCTATGATTAATTGCTGCTCAAGAAACATTTCTGATTATTATGGAAGTTATGCTGCTTCATATTTTTGTGGAAAACATTTTTTTCAGGATTCTTTGATAAATAGAAACTAAGTTCAAAAGATCAGCATTTATTTAAAATATAAATCTTTTGTAACATTATTAATGTCTTTACTGTCACTTTTGATCAATTTAATGCGTCGTTGCGAATTTAAAAGTGTTCATTTCTTTACAACAACAAAAAAAAACGGTCAATTTCACACCTTATACTGAGTGTTGTATGTGCAGTGTTCTGGACTATAATTGCATTGTGAGCAGTTGTTGTTCTATGAGAGTCTTTAGGGTTTGTGGCAGTAACTGAAAAGCTGAAGTCTAACGACGGAGGTCGCGCAGGCTGAATGTGTGTGTGTGTGAGAGAGAAAGGAGTGGGTGTGTGTCAGTGTGTGGAGGGGAATCAAAGCAGGGCTTCAAAGCTGATCAGGGTCTCATGGGTAATCTGCCATCCTGCACTGCACTAGTTCAAAGCGCCGCACTGTGAATGCCAGTTAAGAGTGAGGGAGCCATGCAAAATTAAAGAGAAACCGAGAGAGTGGGTTGTGTGTCTGAGACTGTTAGTGTGTGTGTTCGTCTTGTTTATGTGTGTGTGTTGAGATGCGACTGCCTTTGAAACAAACCTATATGCTTCAGCAGAGGTTCTGTTAGAGGGAAGATGTGTTGGAAATTCATCAAAAGTCAATGTTGAGTATTTGTAAACATTATAGAGCACATAACTTTAAAAAAGGACAATTACATCCCTAAAAAGATTGGATGAGTCGCATTAGAATTTAATAAACACGGTGTTTAATTTTATATTTGCTTATTTCATTAACATACGTATATTATATATAGACTAGCATACAAATGTTTAGGGCTAGTAAGATTTTTTAATGTTTTTGATCACAAATACAGTAAAAACAGCTGTATTTTTTTTTTAAATATATTATTTATTTCCTTGAGAAATTCTAAAATGCTGATTTGCTGCTCAAGAAATATTTCTGATTATTGTCAATGTTGAGAATGGTTGTGCTGCTTCATATTTTTGTGATTTTTTTAGCATAGAAATAGAAATCTTTTGTAACATTATAAATATCTTTACTGTTACTTCTGATCAATTTAATGCATCCTTGTTAAATAAAAGTGTTAATTTCTTAAAAAAAAAAAAAGTAACCCCAAACTTCTGAATGGTATTCTTATATATATATATTTTAGGAGTGTAACGATATATGTATTCCTATTGAACCGTTCGGTACGAGGCTTTCGGTTCGGTATCCATTCGAACGAACCGAACGATTCGTTGGACCATTTTTCCTGCTGACCAAAATCCGCCATCACAATATCAAATGGCAAAAGTAATGAAAGCGGAACAAAACTGCGCTACTCATTATTTTGTGCTTCACGGATCGTTTATCAGTTCGGACCATCAACATCAGTGCAGCGCGAGCCGATCTTGATCAAGCGTACGTACCAAGGGCGTGGTGAACTGGAACCTGCTTGTCACAAACCACCGCAACCACCAATAGGAAAATTCAACTGCAGTAACCACCGTTCAACCTGAAGAGGACAGCACTCAGACGTTTTTACAACATACTATCAGTTCGGACCATCAACATCAGTGCAGCGCGAGCCGATCTTGATCAAGCGTACGTACCAAGGGCGTGGTGAACTGGAACCTGCTTACGTCACAAACCACCGCAACCACCAATAGGAAAATTCAACTGCAGTAGCCACCGTTCAACCTGAAGAGGGCAGCACTCAGACGTTTTTACAACATACTATCAGTTCGGACCATCAACATCAGTGCAGCGCGAGCCGATCTTGATCAAGCGTACGTACCAAGGGCGTGGTGAACTGGAACCTGCTTACGTCACAAACCACCGCAACCACCAATAGGAAAATTCAACTGCAGTAGCCACCGTTCAACCTGAAGAGGGCAGCACTCAGACGTTTTTACAACATACTATCAGTTCTGACCATCAACATCAGTGCAGCGCGAGCCGATGTTGATCAAGCGAGACTGTTACACAGCGCTGAGAGATCCAGTAAACACAGCATTTGAATTCGCCACTGAAGTAAAAACATCACTGCGAGATCTAGGGAGAAGCATTAAAATGTCTCCGTTATTAACGGATCAAACAGCGCTGACGTGGAAACCAGGAGAAACAGTGTTCCATGAATGAACTAGTTATAGGTTTTAAAGGGTAACTAATCCCCTGGTCAGAGCCTGACTCCACCCACTGGCAATATTTGAAAAATGCTGAAAAAGTGGGCAGAGCCAAAGTTCGGCAGGGCCCAGTGGAGATAGAGGGGACGAACCGAGGGCGGGGCTGAGCGGGGTGGGGGGGGTTGGGGCATGCACCTGAGACCAGTCTATGCCTGAGACCCGCAGTGACGGATTAATTGACAGCTGAAAAATCGCTAATGTGAACGCCGTCATGTGGACCGGGTGTGCACTGGGGTACCTAACCCGAGACTGCCTGGAGGAGGTGGTCTGAGTTCGGTTGCTCTCGAACCGTGCTACGGTTCGCGTGTAAGTGAAAGCAACACAGACTCGGGTACGCACTTGTTCAGGAATAAAAGTATCTTGCGCATGCGTTTTAGCCGATTATGATGCATTTAGTTAAATAAAACACATGTAAGGGATGATCGTGTTCAATTTACCTTGGATACGAGCAAGAGTGATCCTGCAGTGCATTCGCGCGTAGTGCGTGCAATCAGGGCAACAAATTAATGGAAATCCACTATCTCCTTTTGCAAGTAGCGGAAAGACAGCTTATGCGACACACACACAGTAAACCTGTGTTGTTTACTCAGCTATGCATAATAGCACCAAATTAATAAAAAACACAATATAGGCTATTGACCCGCAGTGTTTTCTGTCATGCGCCATGCACGTTTGCAATGACGTAAGATGCACACTGTTACGACTGACTCAAGGCCATAATCAATAGGAGACCATGCCACGAGCAAACAGTGCAAAACATAAATTTATTGTGTATGTAACACAAATATAAACAACGTAACCAACCATGAGATATGAATGTCAGTATCAGCCGTGTAGGGTAAGTGCTGGGATGTGTTCTGTGGGTGCAGATGTTGGATGTAAAAATAAAAGACAAACTCAGATAAACTTAAATGTGCATCTCTGTGAAGTCCTGACGTGTCGAGCGAAGTATGGGCCCGGACCAGCCAGCAGAGCAGCGTCGAAGCCTTCAGCCACCAGACCAGGAAAAGAGAGAGACCAATGCAGCAGAGAAGCTCCTGTTTAAACACCATCTTCCCAGGTGTTAGCAATTAGGCCTGAAAGAGAGGAGGAGCAGGAGAACGACCAGAAACAGGCCAAGGGCCGTAACACACACAAACGTTGTTGTAGGGAGATACCCATAGCTATGAAATATGACAAGTCCAGTTAATCATTAATTCATCCTGATCGTTTTCAATACTAGCAATTCCGACTCCTGACTCGCTACAGTGGTTTTGACGAAACAATATGGTTTTTATACTACCATATACAGTATTGTAGGATTAAAACACTTTATACCCAAATGTCAAAAAAGTTACTTGAATCAATGAACAGTACTAATAAAGCCCCTTTCTTACAGATCATTAACTAGAAAAAGTTGGTTTAGGGTTTAGTTACCCTTTAAGTCCACAGATCAGCAACATTCACCTGTTTCACCATGGATTTACTGTAGTAACACTCACTGTAACCATGGAAGATAGGCAGAAATAGTAAAATGCTTTCAAGTACGTCACACATCTTTTTCCAGCACTTCAAAACTCAAATATTATCATATTTAAATGTTATTTTTAATGTGATGACCAAAACATTATTTGCTCATCCTTCAAAGATTACCCCCATTTATAAAACTAAAAGTTTCAAGATGTAGGAAAACTCACACTTATTTAAAAATATTTTTTCTTTTAATAAATAGGACATTTCTCTGGCATTTCTCTTTTTTCTGATTTGTTTTGAACCGAACCGAACCGTGACACCACTCTATCGTATCGAATCGAACCGTGAATTTTGTGAACCGTTACACCCCTAATATATATATATATATATACAAATACATAGAATTGAATGTCAACATAAATCTTCTTAATGTTATAAAATAATTTGCTTCATTTATGAATTGTTTTTTTTTTCAACTGAGGACGTCCTTGCGTGTCCCCAAAGGAAAGTTTTGTCAGATTTAGTTAATTTTGTTCCCTAATTAAGTAAACCTCCAACACAAACACACATCTTTGTAGGTCATTCATAGGAACTCACGAGAGACCTCGCTATATCTACGGTATTTACATAAACATACATTATTATATTCACAGAAGACAACATTCCATGAACGTTCAGAAGGAAGGATAGGCTATGCTGGTATTGTGTTCGTTCAGTTAATGAAGTATGATATAAATGATCAAACAAGAGCATTTATGCATTGGCATTATCGAGTGACGCCCGCTGAGGTTTAATATCAACGCACAAACACCTCCTCTCGCTCTGTCATTGTTTCACTCCTTTTTTTCTCATCTTTTCAACAGATTTTAATCTAACACCCCCGCCAACCCAAAACACCCTACACACACACACAAAACACTTCTCTTGAGTCTCTTGGGTCCTGGATCCGGCATTCTCTCTGTTTAGCGTTTTGTTAAAGTTTTGTCATGAAGTACAAAAATATTCAGTCTTTTATCCTCAGCAGAACCGCTGCAGAATTCAAATGAGCATCAGTATCGATGATACACTTGTTCTGTCACTCTTTTGTTCTGCATAATTCAGTTAATCTGCACAGTCCAGTCAGATAACACCTACACCTAAAAGTTTTAATAATGCATTGAAAATACTTTCAAAATGCATTATATATACACAGGCTAAAGCAGGGGTCACCTACATTTTCTGCATTGAAAGATGGAGCATGGTTGCATATTAATGCATTTACATGCTTGATTTTTTTTTATCAAAGCTTATTAAAATACTCAATAATAATGTGCATACTTGTTGATTACAATCCTAGCTGTAACTTATTGACAACTTAAACAGGTGAGTTCCAGAGTCGCAATGGTCAGAATTTTGATTCCTGATTCTGACTCTGTCACCATGGTGATACATGAACCCATTTGTGCAAATTAAAGATGATGTCATATGACTGAGAGCTTGACATTATGGTGTTCTAGTGTCTCCATGGTGACAAAGTGTGAATGAAGAAGTCATGTTAGTGAAGGGAACATGACAGAAGTGTGAATACACCTGAACCGTGTGTGTGTGTGTGTGTGTGTGTGTGTCTGTGTGTGTGAGAACATGCTGCTACAGGACAGGGCTTTCTCAGGGTCTCCATCATAAAAGCTGAATTGAAATAAAATAAGATTTGCTTTCCAGAGTACAGTACCCCTCAGTACAGTATATAAATAGACATTACAATACAATTTAACATGCATGTTATTGTTGTAAATGCATATATATTATGTGGAACATGTGTATTTTGTGCACCATATTCACGGGCCAAAAAATGTTAGTTAAGCATTTTATTTTCTAGCATATGGTGCACATCTGTATATGTTTCTTTGGCCGATAAATTATTGTCCTTTTTATCCAAAAGATAAAAATATATTAGCACTTAGATGCAGATTTGAACATTTGTACTACATCAGACAGTTTTCAGATAGTTAATATTTAATAAAGGCATAATGAGAGAGGAAGAGAGCTATGCCTGTCCCAGGAGGAGATCTCTTCCAAGTTTTTATTTATCCGGTTTAATATTTTGTTAAGGGAGACCAGGACAGATATGTGCCTAAAGCTTGTATTTTTAATTTAGCTAATTAGTTTGTTTAGTATTTAATATGTTTGTGCATTGTGGTTTTGGCTCTTCCACATCTAAACCTCTCTCTTTATGTGTAGTTCACAGACAAATTCTTACCAAATGCTGTATATCATGTATTGGTTTTTTAAAGAAGAATTTGATGAGAAAAGTTTGAGTTCATATTGATCATTTTCAAACTTTAGATCTTGGTAAATCTGAGCACACTTTGAGACATTGTTGAGATCTCGTCTGAAACTCCAGAGGAAACACACGTTTGAGTTGAAGTCTGTAAGAAGTCTTGTTACTGTTGAGGAGAAACATTCGAGAGCGAGCAGAAAGAGCTGTTTGAATATCATGCTGTGATGATGATGATGTCATCTGATAATATGTTATTCATGGCTCTATGATTCATGCGTCCCTCAATAACATTTATTCAGTGCTGGAGACAGATGGCTTGGGCTCTGGATGTTGCCAGGAATGCTGCGTGGAAATGTTTTGAGGGACGTATCAGTATAGACCGGTTTTCAACACACACACTGCCATCTGCTCGTCCAGACACGCAGATCTAGAACCGGCCGAATCTAGAACCAGCCCGGTTAAAAAACAGTTCTACTTGAGTCCACGTATGCGGTAAACCAGAACTCCTGATAGTCTGGTAAAGCAGAGAAGGTTTCTAAGTCATCATGAAGCGGAGTTCACAATGCTTTTTACTTTTGTAATGTGGCATGTAGTTAAACAGGATATTCAACAGTTTAAAAGTAAACTATAAGTGTGTGTGTGTGTGTGTGTGTGTGTGTGTGTGTGTGTGTGTGTGTGTGTGTGTGTGTTCGTAGTTATTTAAGACTCTGTCTCTCTCTGTCTCTCTCTCTCACACACACACACATACACACACACACACACACACACACACACACACACACACACACACACACACACACACACACACACACACACACACACACACAAGCACACACAAGCACACACACGCACACACTAGCACACACATACACACACACACACCATTCATTTAATGTAAAGCAAATTATACTCACTATAACCCTAACCAAAACCATACTAAGAAAACTTTTTTTATTATTATTTTATAATGTTTTCTATGGCCCACTTATAATGTTGGTAAGATTTTTACACCATATAAGCAGTCATAATTTTGAAATAAATGGCTCTTTTCTTTCCTGTTTCTGACCCTCAGGCCTTTATAAACACGCCACTTTAAGAGGGGCGTGTCTCCTTTAAGACTTCAATCCAAACACCCACTGCTATGATTTGGAAACATCTTTGCATATTAAATGAGCGTTATACATGCAGAACTGTTTAAATGTAAACTTTTTTAAGTACAATGTCAAACTGTCACGGAAAATTTGGTTTCTTAATTTATAACCCCTTTAAGTTCTGTTGGAGTTCCAGTATGTTTCCATATTATCAGGCTTATTTAAAAAAAGGACCATGTAAAGGAAAAGTGACCATGAGGTCGAGAAGGGTCCGGTCTGTTCATCAGGAACTAATGATATGATAGTGTTTGAGGCGTGAGGTTTATTGCTCTTTGTTCCTCATTACGTGTGACGTATGTCGACTGCAGTCCTGTCTGCGGAAAAAACATTAATCTGGACAATCCATTTGAGTCTCAGGAGTGTGTGTGTGTGTGTGTGAGAGAGAGAGAGAGAGAGAGAGAGAGAGAGAGAGAGAGAGAGAGTTTGTGTGTGTGTGTGTGTGTGTGTGTGTGTGTGTGTGTGTGTGTTAATGCTAACAAGCCGACCTGATCAATAACTGCTTAATCAGCCGTTCGCGCTGTAGCTCAGATCAGGGGGTCGTGAGAAAGAGCAGGTCTCTCTCTCTCTCTCTCTCTCTCTCTCTCTCTCTCTCTCTCTCTCTCTCCCTCTCTCTCTCTCTCTCTCTCTCTCTCCCTCTCTCTCAGATCGTCCATCTTTTGCAGAGTGAAAGAAAGAAGTGGATGTTTAACCTTAAAGTTGTTGTTTTTCCTCTCACCTTTTGTACTTACTTTTGTATTTACTACACTTTTGAGATTTTATTATATTGCTTGTATTTGGTCTTAATCACATTTTCTTGTAAAATGTCAGCTTTCTCTTTCTCTCTCTTTAGGAAACGCCACACTGTAATAAATGACCCTCTGACCTGATCCGACAGCTCTCCCAATGGAAAAGAGAATGTAATCTCGGAAAAAAGAAACAAAGTGCGTTATTAAAAAATGCTAAAGATCATATGCTCTAGGCTACCAGTAACACTGCACACACACACACACACACACACATTGAAATCGAGTGTGTTGGGCTTGATGGTGGCGACAGACACATCAGTCTGCATTAAGTACTAATCTGTTTCCTGCCAACAGTCCTGTAGCTACGTCACACTGTACAGTGTGTGTGTGTGTGTGTGTGTGTGTTGGATATATGTTAATTTGTTCTGCACTGCTGATATTAACCATAGAGATTCCTTACAGCAGTTTTTAGAGACAAAGACTGTGTCCAAAATCGCGTAATGCCTGAGTTGGAACGTTTGAATTTACTACATTTGCGACCGATAAAAAAAAACACTCTATATTATTAATGAAATTCGGATATAGGCCTACTTACATCCGCCATCCTGTAACTGTCACAGTTGTGTCGCTTCACTGCCATTCATAAATCCTCTCCTGCAGACTCATGGGATAGTGCAATAACCTGGGAACGTGCTGAATGCACACTTCAGAATCTCACCGGAAGTAGTACGTCATTTATTTTTTAAATACTATATATGCTATATACTATATATACTACTCTTTTGCCGTATAGGCCTACTGTTTTTCGCATTCTATATATAGTAGGGAAGTATTTGATTTCGGATGAAGTATTTGATGCAGTGAAAGAAAATGTTATGGAATACTATAACAACACACTACCCATACAATTTCTTTGATAGCCTATATAGTATGAATATTAAATATGCACATTTCATAGTTTATTTATAATTTCTTAATTTATCAATCACCTTTTAAATTGAGAATTAAATATAAGATTTCCTTGTCATAACATGTATTTTTATAAATAAACTTATTTTTCAATTATAAAACTATGCTATAATTGATTTTAAATTAATCTTTTAGGCAAATTATTTTTTTATATAATTCTATTTTATATAATCTATTTATATAAATTTAAATTGTTAAACCTATTAATAAAACTTATTTTAATATAAATTATACATATATGTATATACATTTTGAATGTTGAATTACTCAATAAAAAATATTTTTTATTATTAAAAATAATAATTTTTAAGCAGACAAATGAGCAGACATATTATTTGTCAATTATTAAATTGATAATCGATTAATGACGTTAAAATATTATGCCAATATTATTTAATGATATTAAATAATTAAATTCAGTATTTCTGTAAATATTTCTGTAAGAAGTACACCAGTATTCACAGTATATTAAAATACTAGCTGTACTCGATAGAGAGAGAGAGAGAGAGTTTGAACCTCACACCTCACATCAGCACATGCATACAAACCAGCGCCGGCCCATTAAATATTCCTTTTGATTGGGTTCTAGCTGCATCGATTTAAAATAGCACATGCAAGACTTCACACACACACACACACACACACACACACACACACACACACACACACACACGCAAGGCTTAAGACAATTCGATTTCTGCCCTTGATGGAAGATTATTATATTCATAACTAGCTGTGTGTTAGTTGTGTTGACTTCAGGGAGCTTTAAAATGAATTACAGTCTTTGTGTTTGTTGTTCTGGATGAGCTTAAATGGATGTTTTCTTCTTTAAATGAGTTTTCTTCTGTGATATTTCGAAGTGTGGTTTGGGATAATGCCAACTGTGTGTGTGTGTGTGTGTGTGTGTGTGTGTGTGTGTGTGTGTGTGTGTGTGTGCAGTTTTTACAGTAAAGAAACATTCCTTGGAGCACATGTAGAATGCCACAATAATTAATTTAACCTTGACACCGGGACACATCACACAAACGCCAATCAACTCGTGTGTGTGTGTGTGTGTGTGTGTTTGTGTGTGCCGCTGGTGTATCCAGCATCAAGGGGAAGCTTCTCTCTCTCTCTCTCTCGTGCTCATTAAGGAGTGTGGATGAAAGCGCTGGCCTGTCCTCGTCCCGTTTGAGTCCGTTCGCTGGACTGAATCCTTGGCTAACTCACTGGAACCAACATGCCAGTAAAATAAAATCCCTCTGATATTTGTCCTCTGACTCTATGGCTGTGCTCGGAATAGAATATTGTTCTATATTGTTCTTTTTTTTTATCAATCATCTCAGAAATAATTTTTAAGTGGTTTATTTACATTTTATTTTTGAACTATTAAACTTATTTTATAAATTCCTTATTACATTTATTTGTATACAAATGTCATTCCTTATTTTGAATATAAATTCTAACATTTATTTTATCTTAAATTGTTTAAATATTGATTACATATTTGTATCAAATATTTTAGATTTAATAAAAACATTTGGGGAATTATTTAATAAAAAAGGGGTTTATTTACACTTTTTAAGTTATTAATGTGATCATTTATTATTCGATTTTGTGTAGGCTTGTGGGATAGTTCAACCAAAAATGAAAATTGTGTCATCTTTACTCACCCCCGTGTTGTTCCCAACTTATATGAGTTTTTTTGTTCTGTTGAACACAAAAGAAGATATTTTGAAGAATGTTGGTTATCAAACAGTTGATGGACCCCATTGACTTCCATAGTGTATGAAGGGGGGAAAATCACTATGGAAGTCAATGGGGTCCATCAACTGTTTGATTACCAACATTCTTCAAAATATCTACTTTTGTGTTCAACAGAACGAAGAATCTCATATGAGTTTCGACCAACATGAGGGTGAACTAGTGATGACAAAATTTTCATTTTTGGGTGAACTATCCCTTTAAATGTTTAACCCGATATTTAGCCGTCCTCTACCCAAACCTCAACCTAAAAACACGCAAGAAAACACACTTTCTTCTCTATCGGCCTGTTCTGTACCTCTGGGTTTCTCTGGACTCTAAATGCCATCCCTTCATCCTTCACTCTTACCGTCCTGTCCATTCTGCCTTTGCAGTAGTTTCATCTTTTACTTTGAATGTATTCAATTTAATGTCATATTCTTTCTTTCTTCATATTGCAGAGCTCTCTGTGTGTAAGCAGTTTTGTGTGTGAAGTGAGAGATCAGTCTCCTCTTGACCTTATCTGTCTGTGTGTGTGTGTGTGTGTGTGTGTGTGTGTGTGTGTGTGTGCGCCTGCGTACGTGCGTGTGCGCGCGTGCGTGCGTGACACTTGACGGATCATTCTATCTCTTGTGCAAGATATTGAACAGGTTAGAAACATGACCTTTGACCTTTCTCACTGTCTCTACTTGCTTTTTTAAGGACATGTGTGTGCATCAGTCAATATGTCATCATGCTGGAGGTCAAAAAACAAAACATTCCTCCGTCTGTCTATATGAGTATATTCACTCTCACACATTTAGTTATTTATGACCTTGTCTTCTTCTGACCGGTTACTGTAGATTCATCTCCAACCTTCACGCTGACGGTCAGGCGGATCAAACGATCCCTGCTGCACTTCTCTGATCTCCCTCACTTACATGAACAGACCCCACAAAACACTCCAGCTGAGACATTCACACATACTGACAGAGACAGTTCAACTCAAGAGATTATTTACTTAAAAGAGAACAAAATATTTCTGTTGTTTTAGGAGAGATACTCAGTCAATTGACTTTCTCTCTGTTCAAAAGAACATTTAAGTTTACTTCTGCTTGCTACATATGGAATAATAATAAAAGAAAAAACACTTATGTTATTGTGTTGCTTGTTGTTTCTTTGGAATAGTGAAGATTTGCTGCTGACTGGATGTTCTCTTCAGGCAAGATAAAAGTTGAACATGGAATTAATGATATAGGCCTACTACAGTAGGTGAATCATTGTGCAGGAGTTTTCGAGGTGTTCGATCGCCCCCTCTAGCGGTTGGATAAGGTTATTGCAGCGACACTAAAAAGCCTCAGTGTTAATGAACACTTAACCTTGTTAAATTATTTTTTTGTTTCGAGATATTAACCAATACTCTCTCTCTCTCTCTCTCTCTCTCTCTCTCTCTCTCTCTCTCTCTCTCTCTCTCTCTCTCTCTCTCTCTCTCTCTCACTCATGTATAGTATAGTTTAATTTATTTATTTTTATGACAAACTGTTCGTTCGTATGGAATAATGTTGTGATTTCATCATTTATCCGCTAGATGGCAGCAGATCGCCACTAAAAAGTCAAATTTGATTTTGTAAGTAATTGAATTGATTGTAATAATAAAAAAAATCTAAATATTTAGTTATTTTTTCCTTAGTGCTTTACGTTGTGAAGTCTTGATACATTAATAATAATAATAAAAATATATAATAATAATACAAAAAACACCTGCTAAAACCAACCTAAGATGGTTGGCTGGTCTTGTTGAAATCTCATAGACTGGCTAAGCTGGTGTTCAGCTGGTTTTAGATGGTTGGTCAACTGGTCTCCCATCCTATATCACATAATATATTGGCTATATCAACATTTTATTGTCCATCTTTCTTTAAATCAGGATTAGCCATTGAAAAACCCATTTGAGTCGACCACTAGCCAGTAACAATATGATAGAGACTGGTACTTACAGTACCAGTCAAAGGTTTGGACACATTGCTTTTTTTAATGTTCTTGAAAGAAGTCTCTTCTGCTCATCAAGCCTTCATTTATTTGATCAGAAATACAGGGGGGAAAACAATAATAGTGTGTAATTCAAAATAGTCTTCAATTTTAATATACTTTAAAATATAATTTATTTCTGTGATTCAAAGCTGAATTTTCAGCATCATTACTCTAGTCTTTACTGTCACATGACCCTTCAGAAATCATTCATGATGATTTGTTATCAATGTTGGAAACAGTTGTGCTGCTTGATATTTTTTTAATAACCTGTGATACTTTTTTCAAGATTCATTGATGAATAAAAAGTTAAAAATAACAGCATTTATTTCAAATATAAATCTTTACTATCACTTTTGAATGTGTATACTACAAGAGATTTATATTTTAAATAAATACTGTTCTTTTGAAACTTTTTATTCATCAAATAATGGATAATGAAAGAAAGTGGAAAAAAGTTTCACAGGTTATACAAAAAAATATTAAGCAGCACAACTGTTTCCATAATAAATCAACATATTAGAAGGATTTCTGAAGGATCATGTGACACTGAAAACTGGAGTAATGATGCTGAAAATTCAGCTTTGATCACAGGAATAAATTACATTTTACAACATATTCACATAGAAACCCATAATTTTAAATTGTAATAATATGTCACAATATCACTGTTTTTTTTTGTATTTTTGATCAAATAAATGCAGGCTTGGTGAGCATAAGAGACTTAATAATTCAAAATATGAATATTTCCAAACTTTTGACCGGTACTGAACTTTACTATGACAAAAAAGTCTGTTGACTGTTATTCAGTTTTAGGTGATAATAATTGAAGGAATGGCCTATGTTCCTGGAGTCGTATGGACTATTTTTAGTCTAGTTTTTATTTGGTTGATAGCCCGCTAGTTAGTACCCATTCGCTTTCATTTTTTACGCAAACGAGCAGCGTGAACATTCAGACAAACATCTCATTTTGTCTTTCACAGAAGAACTGATACAGCTTTTGAAAGACACGAGGGAGAGTAAATATCGACAGAATGTGTGTTTTAGTTTAATTATTCCTGTCAATCTGACACCAAACAATCCCTGTAGCTCGTGATTCCAGTCAAAGAGGGGCGCTGTGTTCGCATCCCAACGGATCCTCGGGACGGACGGGACTCTCCGTCACACACACACACACACACACACACCAGCAATAGATTTCACTGTCTGTCTGTCGCCAGCGCGTGCATGTGAACGGATTCTAGCCTGTTCTCCGGGGGTCTATATAGCCACATTGACCCAGTACATTAAAATGTGTGGCTGAAGAATATAACTCGGGATTACTGTGGCTTAAATTCCCCATTTTGTCCTCCTTTGACTGTCCAAACTGAGGATTTGCTTCGGCCAGCGCAGCGATCATGTCGGGGAAAATAGAAAGCAAGCACGGTAAGCGCGAACCGGCCCATGGAGTATGTAGGCCTGGTTACCTTGCACTTTAACTGCTCCGCAATCTTTTACTGATGCATTTAATGCCAATGTTAGGAATGCCCCAAAGGCACGGGTCTCTGGTGTTCATCGACTCAGAAATATGTGGTGGGGAAAATCAGTGCCCGTTAGCACGCGCTATCCCCCGTGGGGAGTCTCCGAGCTCGCGCTGCCGACGGGACATTTAATCGGTGCTTTTCTACCGAGAGACGCATGAAACCGAGCAGAGACGGTCCTGTCTGTGTGTGTGTCTGTCTGTCTGTGAAATTAAACATGCATTTATTCATCCAAACACTACAGCAGCAGTAGAGCCTCTCCAGCCTGATGCTGTTGTCAATCTCATGCTCACACAGGCACAAATAAGTGAAGTTTATGAGTTTAATGCAGTGTGTTATGCATAGCTTTATTTAATAATGCATCGTGTTTCATGTGTTTCACTTCTGTTTACTGGTTGATTAGGTTGCCTAGATTACTGAAAAAAATCCTATACATAGTTTTTCTTAAAGTAAGATATATGTTTGAACATGAGGATATTATGTTAAATTTAAAAGTAAAGTGTATATTGTGCTTTTAAAAAAAAAACATTTTATTATTTGCAGCTCATTTAAATAGTCCTGAATGACAGTAAAATGAGTTCATAAAAGCAGCGTTTACTATGCAAATGTTGTTTGAGTAGTGTGTTTTAGATAAAGTGCACCTCTGGACAGGTCACACAACCTTTTTTCCGTGGACAGTGTTGCCTTGTACTGAAGGAGGTGTAGTCATTATTTCTGAGATAACTATGTTTTCATTTGTTGAATTTGTCATTGGCTTTCTTTTGGACACGGATGTATGCTGTCATGTTGCATGTTATGTTTAGGAATATGACAACACAGACTGTCTGTCTCTCTCAGATGTGTCTGTCTGGTTGTGGTGAGTCTAACAGAAAGCAACAGGAGGTTTCTTTCGGCGGTGGGAAGGAAACTCAATCCCCCTGATCACCTCACCCTAAACAGTTGTCCCGAACGCCCGGTTCGGTCAGGGTTTAGGGTGAGGCTGCAGGGGAAGTTTGGTTGTTCAGTAGAACAACAAATAAAAGTTATCAAGGTTACTGCAGGTCTTAAAAAGTCTTAATTCACTCTTACACAATTTAAGTCATGGCATTGCAAAAAAAAATGTTGTCTTGTTTTCCAATTCAAACCAATCTAAACATGAGATGCAACTGTAAAGAAAACAAAATGTAAACAAAAGGAAGTTAGTTTATGCTTAAAACAAGAGCAAATATATGTCAATGAGTTACGAACACTTCCATTTGAATTAAGTTGATTCTTCTGATCCCATTGGCAGATATTTCTTCCTGTTTTAGTATTATTATTATTACGTTCAAAAGTTCGGGGTCAGTCACATTTTTTTATGTTTTTTAAAGAAGTTTAATTTATTTGATAAAAATACAGTAAAATTGTGAAATATTATTGCAATTTAAAATAAGTGTTTCCTATTGTAATATATGTTAAAATGTAATTTATTCCTGTGATCACAGCTGAATTTTCAGCATCATTACTCCAGTCTTCAGTGTCACATGTTCCTTCAGAAATCATTCTTCTACTGATCTGATTCTCAAGAAACATTTATTATTATTAACAATGTTGAAAACAGTTGTGCTGTTTCATAGTTTTGTGAACAAAACCGTGATGTATTTGATTTTTCAGGATACTTCAAAAGAACAGCATTTACTTCAAAAAGACGTTTTTGCAACATTATAAATGTCTTTACTGTCACCTTTGTCAATTTAATGCATCCTTGCTGACTAAAAGTAGTATTTTCTTTAAAAAAAGCAAAGTTAATAAACATTTTTAACTGCTACTAACAGCAGAGCCAATTTCTTATTGAAAAGTGATTTTCCGTGTGGGAAGGTAAAGAATGCATATCCCGAGGCGTTACTCACCTGAACATTCTTTTGTGGCACGACTAAAAAGAAGCATTTGTCGCATTGTATCTGGGCTGAGCGTGTTTGAGCCTTTTAAATCATGTCAGCACACTTCTTATTTGAGAATGAACCTAATTTGAACAATTTAGTTGTATTGAAGTCATTTTGGAAGCCGCATTCTTTGCATGTTTTGTTCAGGCTCACGTTGTGCCCTGTCTTGCACCGACCTGTAGGAAGTCTCTCCCATGTGCTTACCCGCTTTGTTTGTATTGGAGGTTTGTGTGTGTTTGGTTACCGGGTTGCCTGTATGTCTTTTGTGCGTTCTGTTGGTCGGGTGAATCGATGAGCGGTTCTGGATAAGTCTAAAGCCAGACCGAAACAACAAGAGCTGGACGGAGTGCGCAGACTGACTCTGTGTGTGCGTTCTGACGTAATTCTCCACATCAACATGTTTCTTTGTCTCCGTGGATACACTGACCTCATGTCATAATGCCACTGTCATTCGTGCAGAAACATTAAAACCAGTCACCTGTTATGAATGACCTCCCTCTGTCTGCATCTCTCTATCCTTGTAGCGTCGAACAAAACCAGGAAGCATATCTGACCTCACTCAACTTCCTTACAACAGTGAGAAAATGAACTTTGGGGAGGAAAATGAGTGTGTGAGAAATCATGAGTGTGTACACTCGTGTCTCAAGGCTTCAGATTAACCGGTACACTCTTAAAAAATAAAGCCTTTAAAAGGGGGGTTTCATAGCGAAGCCATGCACGGAAGAACCAGTTTTGGTTCCCTAAAGAACCTTTTTCCACTATAAAGAACTGTATGTGCAATGGAAAGATTCCATGGATGTAAAAGATTCTTCATGGAGCCATCAATGCCGATAAAGAGGCTTTATTTTTAATGCCTGCTAGGGCCTTTTTCCGATTTCGGCAATCCTATAAGATCATTACAAATCACACTGTGCGACATAACATCTAATAAACATATAAGACATGTACTGTATGTAGACTGTACGATGATGACTCTTATGGAATCGTAGGCTTCGACGCAAGTTAGTATAGAAGAATAAAACTTCATCAGCATGTGCTAGTGGTAAACAAATAGGGCAAGATGAATCATAGTTTGGCAATTGTGGTTTTTATGTGCGCTGAAAAAAAAGAGGAGAATATGGACGCGGTCACTGCTAGTAAAATGAGGCCAACTTGGCATGCCGATTTTGTAAATGGAGTTTTAGCGGCATGTCGCGTTAATCAATATACGCCATGTTGCATTTTTATTGGCTTGTATATGTAGGTCGTAGCAGCAAACTCTGTGAGATGATCATGCTGAATTTATGATACTGTTGTGAAAACTATCACAGGCTATCTTTGGTCGCAAAACCGTGACAATGGCCGTCTTTAAACCTCTCTCACTGTACGACGTATAGGACCAGCGTTTAGGAGCCACGATATGTCATCTTTCGTCTAGAACAGCTCAAAATCCTATATATACTGGGCATTAGAGTGTATGGATGATCTTAAAAGAAACAGTTCAGTGAAAATGATAATTCTGCCATTAATAATTACTTACCCTCATGTTGATCCAAACCTGTATGATCTGTCTTGGGTTCGGTGGGAAACCAAATATATATATAAAAAAATGTTTATTCTGTTTTTTTTTCATGCAGTGAAGAGTATTGACTATGGCTTTTACCATATTGTAATATTGTTCCACACAACTATATGCTAGATTCTTTCTGATAACATTGGTCTTCATCCAACCATTTGTCTTTTTTCCTCACGTATTTTCTGTGAAAAGCAGACCAAGCGCTATTATCGCCATTTCTTCTTGCCCGTTTTTCCACTTTGTGTAAGGAATCTGTTAGTTTGTGTTGTGCTGTCTTGCTCACTTGGTCATTCTATGATTTTTAGTCCTTACTCCGGTTATTGGAAATAATCACATTATTTGTGCACATGTAAACATAGTAACTGTTTGAAAAAGAACAATGTTTCAGCATTTCTCCTTTTGTGTTTCTACAAAAGACAAAGTATTTTGGGTTTGGAACATAATGTAAGTGATGACGGAATTTTCTTTTTTCTTAAAGTTTTCAGTAGAACTAATGTTGTGATCGCATTATATCTGAGCAGTTCTGAGGAATCGGCCCTGCATCTGTGTGTTTTCATGTGGTTGAGCGATTGTGACAATCTCCAAATAACTCGACTGTAATAATGTGTCATGTTCGGTGGGTGTTTTGGATATATTTATGAGTAGCTGCTCTGCTATGTGAATCCCTGACAACAAAATTATTTATAACAGCTCGTGGTTGTGTAATGCATTCGGTCGGGTGTGTGTCTTTATGAATAGTTGGATTGCCATGTAAATCCCAGATGACAAAAGTGTGTGTAAATGCTCACATGTACATGCTGGTGTCCTAAACACAGTCTAGCAGTAAACTGAGAGATAACGTACTATTGAGAAATACAGACTCATGATGGATTAAGATGACTAGTGCATGTTTGGGCTGGATGAGAATATATAGAGTAATTGTGTGTGTGTGTGTATATATATATATATACACATACACATTTAAGATTTTTTGTTGCTGTCAATATTAAGCTAAATTTTTTCAGCAATATAAAATAGAGATGCGCTGATACTAAATTTCTCTGCCGATACCGATAGCCGATATTATGCACAATATATTGGCCACCATATCGGTATCGGCCAAAATATGTTCATTTTATCAATGTTACAATGATAACAATGTTAGCGTTATCGGCCTGATAATTAATGGACTATTTCTGAGACACTATAGATGTGCACTGTTCATCATGATGGTTTTGAATTGCTTGAGATATGATTGGAGTCACTTCAAAAAAGGAAAATACAGTTAATTGCAACATGTCCAGTGCAAGTCTGTCATATAGGCTACTTAAAATTATTTTGAAAACATTATAATTGTGTGCTTGGGACATGGATTTTAATGGTGAGACTCAAAAATTATATAAAAACTTTAGATTTAGATTTATCGGCCAATATATCGGTTATCGGCTTTCAAATATAAGGAATTATCGGTTATTACTATTGGCCAAAATTTTCATATCGGTACATTCCTAGGCAGGATATAATTGACCTGGTCATTGGCTGTTTTTAAACAATTGGCCAATGACTGATAGTGAAAATAATTGCATTCAATAATTGAGTTACAGTCTATTTTGTGATATAACAGGCTTCAAAGTCTTCATTCTAATCAGGGTTTTGTAGTGAAGCAAAATATTAAAAAGTATTTAATGTGATGATACAATCTTTACTCGTGCTGATCTAAAAATAAAATGACTTTTAAATAAACCTAATAACTTGATAAGCTTTCTTTGGCTTTAGTTCCTAATTCCTGATTAATTATGGTGCGTTCTGATTGGTTGTCGGGAGAGTTTTGGCCTTTGATTGGCCAGAACAAGTGCAGAATTATTTAGAATTGTCTCTGGGTACTTGTTTTTTGTTCCAAAACTGTAATTTGGGGTTTTTAAAGCG
The DNA here is from genome assembly GCF_051911475.1 of Siphateles boraxobius. NCBI lineage: Eukaryota > Metazoa > Chordata > Actinopteri > Cypriniformes > Leuciscidae > Siphateles > Siphateles boraxobius. Next base: position 5,920,530 of record NW_027508711.1, on the reverse strand, counting down.
CAGTAGATTTAAAGCGCAGTAGATTACTAGAATGAAAAACATGCTCTTACTATCCTGAGCTTCTGTAATTAGATGATACTTGCCATGTGTGTGTGTTTGAGAGAAGCAGGCGTGTGTATGTGGACATGCAGGGCTTTGTGGGAATAAAGTAAGGAATGGATGGATGTGAGATTGAGAGTTTCAAGCGCTCTGCTCTGATTTGAGCTGTATTATCTGATCTGTCTGCTGCTCAAAACTACATAATGGAGGTTTAAAATGTATTGACCGTTTTTTCCCCCCGGATCGGTGTAATTTAGTTTGCGTGTGCGCAGTTTTCCATGCCGTAGGCTCAATCGATCATTTCTCACTTCAGTTTTTCATCTGTGCGGATTTTGACCATCATTGCTCCATAGTTTCTTTTGGAATCGGGATGTTTTGGCATTCCAATATCATCCGACACACATTGAACACTTAGACGACGGACTCTGGAAGTTCTCTGCAGTTCTGTTTGAGTTTATTTTTAGATTCCACTCGGTTTGAAGTCTGAGTCAGGCTGGGTCATGGGATTTGACTGAGGGTGACTAACTGAGCGAGGTCTCCGGTTCTGGATGCTTATTTCTGACTTCTACCAGTGACCTGTGGCACAACAGGCTTTTTTGGGGGGAGAATTGAAGAAAATGTCCAGTATCACCTCCAGAGATCTCTGTTTGTGGTGAATGACATTGGAAGAAGTCTATTTGGGTTCCTAAACTAGGTCTTCATTTGATAACCAGAATTTGTCCGTGTTCTGCATGGGGAATACCAGTCGGAGATCCCAACCCCTTCTAGAGGAGACGGAGTATTTTAATAGTGGAGAACCAGATACAGGTGAGAACAGATGCACTGAAAGCATGTATACAAAGGTTTTTGGGTTCATCAAGGTCGTTTTAGAGATTATGTGGAAGAATTTGAACTTTGTTTTCTGAGTGTGACGTAACAGGAGTAATATATAATATCAAGGCAGGATGAACTTTGTATTTGATCGCTTATAAAGTGTAATGTTGATCTTTTGAGCTTTCATTTAATTCTAGTCATAAAGTACACACATCCTTATTGCAGTTCATGTTGTACTTTGGTTTCCATGACTCCTATTGTGATATTGGATTTTAGACTTTGAAGGATACAAATGTTCTCATCTATTTCTGTCACTTGACGCTATTGGATTTAGATTGATCAGGCTTTGTTTTGGACGTTCTTCAAAGTCAATTTACTTGTCTTGAAGGTTGTACTGTTGTTTATATTCTTTAGGTGTTCTGGAATTTTTGCTCAATTCCTTACTTGTATTATGGTATCAGACTGCAATGCTATGATAATTTTGTATATTGTGTTACAGGATGATAACCATATTTATATACCATGGTTAATTTTTGTTACATTGATACATTAATTGCCCTCTTTTTATAATGAAAGTGTTAGCAAGTTCTTCTCCAACAAAGAAAGTATTTCTGGGAATACAGAAGCTTCTGATGTGAAATTCCAGGGACATTCCTTCCCGTTCCAGTTGTGTGGCTTTTGTCTAAGTGCTCATTTGATCCAGTCAAACTCTGGGTGGATCCAACCCAAAGATCTGCGTCCAGAAAAAAAGAGGCAGAGAGAGTCTTTCAGGACATGAATGAGAGAGATGGTCATTTTGACTAATCTGTTTGGGACATTTCGGATTTAGAGCTGTGGATTGATGAGAGAGTCTTCAAAGAGGAAAATGCTCGTTTTGCAAATAGTTCTGCACTCTTTTGATACCTTTATCAGAAATATTGCATTTAACTTTCTACTTTATCACTGAAACATGCACTTGAATGTTTGCTCTTTGCTGTGCCAGCATCTATTCAAGGCCCGTAAGTCCAAAACAGGACATTCAGAAGTGCTGATGGCAGAACCTCAGATCACATTAAACCGTCTGCATTCGGGTTCTGTGTAACTCAAGCCAAAGATCTGGGTTCATATTGTTCTATCAAAGCATCCTGTCTGATTTAGAGGAGATAAATGATTGTTTTGCCCTGTAGTTTCAGTGTGCCAGTTTTCATGCTGAAATGGAGCTCCCCACTAGGGTTTCAGAAGTAGAAATGTTAATCTTAGCAATAGGATATGGGAAAAGAACATTTGGGAAAATAAGAAAATGCATTAGACAAAACTGAGTTTGACTGATTCAGTTACGTTAGTAGTTCATTCATTCCCTCATAAAAGATGATCAAGCCTGTAATTTCGTTGGTAACTCATTTTTACTTCTGTAATCTGTGTAATTCCAAGTGAAACAGGAAAAAATTTAAGAACTTGAGTTTATCCAATAACTGGATCATAAAAAGTGGTTGAATTGATTCTGCGAGGAGTTAAAAAGTAAGTGGACTTGGTGATGTCAGCTGAAAATGGAAGTTGTTTGATAAAACATTACGAAGATAAACTTTGTGTTTATTTGGAATAGTGTCAAATGTATCGAGAAAGTAATGGGGTCAATTTTGATTTCGTGATGACTTTTGAGTAAGTATTCATGCTGGTTGATTTGGTTCATGCTGGTTGACTCTTTATTGAGGTTTTATCATTTTTTTAAAGTTATTTTGTAAAGAATAAATGGGGGGAAAATACTCTTGGAAATTCTGTTAGACATCATCCAAGGCCAGACAGAGAGAGTTGAGAGCAGGATGAGACTCTCTGAGGAAGGCCGTGAGCGTGTTTGTGTGTGTGTGAGAGGGAGATAGTGAGTGAAGGATAACAAGTGTTTTCCATCCGGAAATGATATCTCTGTGCATTTCTCCTCTTGCTGTGCAGTCACTCGCTTTCGGGCTGCATAATGCTCTGTTTACCAAACAGAAACTATTATAACATCATCAGTCTTCCTGACGTATAGTCTGTCTGCTTGCAACACTCTGTTTACCTGACACTTTGACTGTCTCGAAGTCACTAACGTCTCTGAAACCCTGAAGACTGCACTGCAGTTTGTGGAAGCTCCTTAATTATTTTGTTCCCATCAGGTTTTGGGTTTATTTGATATTTCCAAAACATCTTGACAAACAGAATTAGCTCATAATGTATTGAAATATATTGGATGGATGAAAAGAGGCATGAGTGTGGGTGTCCAAAGATATTGCACATTGTTTTATAGGAATTGTTTTGAGAATATGTCTAATACAGTAAGATTTAGGCTACAATATGGTTTCATTTGTTAACATTAGTTTATTACATCAGTTAATGTGAACTATATTACATCAGTTAATGCGAACAATATTTCTACAGCATTTATTTATCTTGGTTAATGTTATGTTCAACATTTACATGTATATTTTTTAAATCAAATGTTAATAAACTTTATCTGTTAACATTAGTTAATACACTGTAAACTAACATGAAAGAGCAATGAATAATTTTATTTGAATTAACTAACAGTTAACATTTAAAGTGGACAATGAAGAAAAAATATAATTCTAATGTGTGGAATGTGAATAGTTCACCTAAAAAAGGAAAATTCTGTCAACATTTACTCACCCCTCTGTTGAACACAAAAGTAGATATTTTGAAGAATGTCTGGAACCAGTTGACGGCAGCCATTGATTTTTCATAGTTGGGGAAAAAAATACTGTGGAAGTCAATCGGGTCCATCAACTGTATGGTTACAGACATTCTTCAAAATATCCACTTTTCTGTTCAGAAGAAGAAACTCATACAGGTTTGAAACAACATGATAGGGGAATTTCTATTTGTGGGTGAACTATCCCTTTAAGAGTTGTTTGTTTGGGTTTTTTTTTTTTTCTCGTGTTATAGACGCCAGTAACACTGCTCAGAAAATAGACGGAAGAATAGAAGCTAATTTCAGCTGACACACGTCAATCACATGTGTCACTTTGCTTATGTCACCGTGGCAACAGAGTCACTGTGTGTGTGATATTGCGTAAAGCAGAAGGGCAGAAATAGATCAGGACCACAGCGTGTGTTTGATGGAATGTGGCACTCTATATCAGAGGATGATGCCTGTGTATTTAAATCATCTGTGTTTGGGCTGAACGATATGGATAAAAACAGAGCTGTTTTTATTTTTTTCAATCTTTTTTTGGAAAAAATTATGTGCATGATGTTACTGTTCTAATTAACTTTAAGTTGGCATGAAACGGAAGCTGCGATTCATTTCATTCCTGTTGTGATGTATATCCAGTGAAACGTCTTCTCAAACAAGAACAAACGTGCAGGACTTGATTTTGTCCATAGAGTCGTGAATGATGATGAATGATGATGGTTAATGTAGGGGGAATGTGTTTGCATTAGTCACATGAAAACTACACCGAATTCCTGAATCCAGAACCTGTACACACAAATCCTGTTAGTAAGCGTGTCCAGATAACTCATCTCATCTCCGTTCTGTCTGCTGTCCTCGTGTTTTTCACTTGAGTAAGTCTCTTGCATCACGTCTGCTCCAGTAACCCAGTTCTCCTCCTCTTGCACCTGTTTCTCCACACCTCTTTTATGACAGCGTTTCCTGCCGTGTGATTTGTGTGGTTAGATTCATGCCGAGATTTGAGACGCTCACTCTCACAAGAGCCTGTTAACAAGATTATAAGTATTGCAAATGTGCATTCTTGTGCATGATGCGTTTGAGGGACACAAAGTGACTCTTTTTTGCCTGTCAGTATCTATTTCAACTACATCAGTCATCTGGAGGAAATGCACTTTTTTGTGTTTATGAAACATAGAAACTCCGTGCATGTAAATGAATCAATTTCAATAAAATAATTCCTGTTTGGCAATCACAGACCAATATATATTAAAATATTTTTAAAACAAAAGGCATCATGTGAGATTTGAGCTTTTCATGTTTTATTTTTAAATCATAATTGTATATTTTTTAAAATAAAATGAAGTCAAAATATGATTATGACCATATTAATAAATTTGTTAAAATTAGCTTTTTTATTGTTAGTAATGATTTTTTTTTATCAGGAAATATTTTTTTATAAGATGGACACAGAACTTTTTATTTTGTTATTAACTAATATTAACTAAAACATTATTGATAAATAACATAAATGAATGCATGCTTAAAAATGCATTGCTCTTTAGTTCATGTTCGAAATTAATTCGTAACACGAAACACGAAAGTGTTACTAAACTGAAGATCAATTAAACAGATAGCCTAATATTTATATTACTTCTCTCTTTTTGGGGGGTTTAGTTATCATAGTATTAGTTTTGGTATTTTTATAGTATTTGTATTCTACTTTAAGAGACGCCAATTTTAATCAGGTAAACTATGTTTTGTAAGATGGACCCCCCAAAAAAAACACTTTTACAATTTTTATCACAAGTACAATTAAGGAATCTTTTATAGAGTTATGCATATACAATATTATTTTTTTTTTCACAAAGTTGAATTTTATTAAATGTGTTTTTATTTAATGTTGAATCCATGAAATAGCCTGTTAGGCTGTAAAGGCAATAAACTTAAATATTACTGCTATACATTAAAACTTATAATTTGGCTTTGTTCAAATCACTAGCTCTTATATGCTAGTAATGGATTTGTATTAGAAAACAGATTATCTGCTCTAAATTTTATATTAGTAGATTCCTAATATTTCTGACTAATATGAAAAAATGGTGTTTGTATTTTGTAGTTTAAATTGCTAAATGTAGCACTTACCAAATTCAAAGTGTGCGTGCGTGCATGTGTGTGAGTGTGTGTACTTAACTATATTTTGGGGACAAATTGTACCCAGAAGTGACCAAAATCTTTAGGGACGTCTTCATTTGTAAATCTGGTATAAAAATAAAGTGATTAAAGGTTTTTTTTTAAATGCAGAAAGTTTTCTGTGATGGATAGGGTTAGTGTAAGGGGAGAGAATATACAGTTTGTAAGGTATAAAAACCATTACGTTTATGGAATGTAAATAAACGTGTGTGTGTGTGTGTGTGTGTGTGTGTGTGTGTGTGTGTGTGTGTGTGAGAGAGAGAGAAAGAGGGTGTGCTTATATCCATGACTCAGTGTTCCAGAGGTCAGTGCTCTTTGTTGTAAAGAGGATGGGCAGCACAGGAAGTGCTCCTGTGCATAAAAGCCAGACAGGAAGTTGATGGGTAGGTCTGAGGCCAAAGCAGGAAGTGGTGGCTGTGACCTACAGGTGACATGAGTTAGGACTAATTGTATGTTTGTATGTGTGTACTTTCCTGCTGAAGCAGACCTTGAACCGGAGGTTGGGGAACGCAGTCACTGTGATGATGGGGTCACTGGACAGGAAATGATGCAGGATTTGGTCAGGGCTTCCTATTCCTGAATTCATTTTTCTTGCAACTGTGCTGGTGTTCAGAGTCAGACACACGTGTGTTCATTAGTCCATAATGGACATGGTTTGAAGGCTGTAGTTAGACCAGCTAATATCTGATGCCTCCCTCTCTGTTTTTCCGTCAATCTATATTATCAGCATTCCATTAAAGACAGTGAAAACACTCCCTCAGGCGGAGCGAGAGAGCGAGGGAGTGAGGGAGGGAAGTGTGCTATAGTTGATCTTTCAGAGAATTACATTAGCCTGTCTGTTGAAATGTTCTTCATTAAGTGGAATTTGATTGACAGCATAATTTACTCAGACTTGAAGCACAGCATCAGGGTTACCCATAATGCACTTCAGGCTTATTGCCTTTGCTGCTTAATGTGCTTAACATGAATATTCGTGCACTTCAAATTCTGGTTTTAAATATTTAAAATATCATTATTCATGTCATTCAATCCCTGTGCAGTACTTGCTTACAAAGCCTTAAAGAAACATTCAATAAAATTTGATTTCTTTCAAGTTTTATGTGAATATTTATTAAGCTTAAGTTAAGAGACATGAACAAAAAAGGAAACTAAATGAACCACAATTATTTGGATGACAATTAATCGTAAGCGAAGACAGTGACAGACTTGCAACAGTTTTAAATAATAATGAATTGACCAAACCAAAATTGTACACTTAACGTTATGTAATTGGTCATATTAAAAGGATAGTTCACCCAAAAATGAAAATTCTGTCAGTATTTACTCACCCTCATGTTGTTCCAACCCCGTAAGACCTTCGCTCATCTTCGGAACACGAATTAAGATATTTTTGATGAAATCTGAGAGCTGGATTACTCCTCCATAGCCTTCTTCAGGGATTGAACTTGCTGGCCTCGAAAAGTTATTAAAGACATCGTTAAAATAGTCCAAGTGAATACAGTGGCTCAATCTGAAGTTTATCAAACGACGAGAATATTTTTTGTGCGCAAAAACCAACATAAATAACGAGTCCGACTTTATTTCAACTATTCATTTCCTTCTCTTTGGGTCTCTAGTCAGTTAAACTAGTGTGATTGCATAGAGCTACGTCACACGTAGGCTCACTATTAGCCGATGCTGGTCATGTGGGTGATGCGTGTGACGTATATCAACAAAAAAACTGCTATATCACTAGTGAACTGACTCGAGGCCCACAGAGATGGAAATGAATAGTTGAAATAAAGTTGTTATTTTTGTTTTTTTTGCACACAAAAAATATTCTCGTCGTTTGATAAACTTAAGATTGAGCCACTGTAGTCACTTGGACTATTTTAATGATGTCTTTAATAACTTTTCGGGGCTGGCAAGTTTCAATCCCTGAAGAAGCCTATGGAAGAGTGATACAGCTCTCAGATTTCATCAAAAATATCTTAATTCGTGTTCCGAAGATGAACGAAGGTCTTACGTGGTTGGAACAACATGAGGGTGAGTAAATACTGACAGAATTTTCATTTTTGGGTGAACTATCCCTTTAATGAGGGTCTTGTTGATCCAGTGCTTTCTGAGGATTTACACTAATCATTGTTTGTTTTATTTGATGACATCAACTCTCCTTTTTTCAGTATATACTACTTTGTCTATTTTAATAGTACATGAAACATTTATCTGAATACACCAATAAGCATTTTTTTTTAATCTTCCAGGTTTTTTTTATTGATTAAAAACAAAAATAAGAGTGTAAACAGTGACAAAAAGCATAGATAATTTGTAATACAACCATCAGAAACCAAATCTTACTCCTTACCTGGCAGGCCCAACTGTCCTAATTAGGAAATGACTCTTTAATATACCAATAAGCATTTCTAATATTGTTGTTGCATGACATTGCATTTCTAATTGGGCGATTGCATCTAGTTGTAATCTCTGAAATAAGTTATATTTAAAACAGTTTTGTCAAAAACATCTTAACTTTTGGCATTCAGATCCAATTATGAGTCACACTGGACATTGAAGGTCATTGAAGGTCAAGTGGAGCACTTTGCATTCTTTGTGGGACGAAGTATCCCATAAAGGATTTACTAACAGCTTGTTCCAGCGCAAACCAACTTTTGCAGTTATTGTCAGGATTTACTAAAGACAGTGATAAATTATTTCTGAAAAGGCATGGACAGTTATTTTGTGGCTGACCTTATTGCATGTCTATTTGTAGGAGTTTCTCTTTCAGACACAAAATTTCATCTTTCTCTTGCATTCTGTAACAAATCTTTCCCTCGCGGGTCAAAATGACCCGAAGCCCTAAAATTATACTTCTTTTTTTTTGTCCAGAAAGCTTATATTGTTTCATTTTTATAATGTTTTTTAATGCAAATTCTTTTGGGATATTTTTTTTTAATTATTTTTTATTTTATGTACCTTTAAATTTCTAGATTTTATCAATAAATAATATTATTTAAGCACATTCTTCACATTCTTTCAACTGAAATTCAAAATAACTCATGCAATGTTCAATACATGTAATGACCAGCTCAAAATATCTCACATTGGGTCAATTTGGGTGTCTCTGCCAAACTCCTGTGGGAAAAAATATATACAGTATATATAACATGAGCTGTTCCGCTGGGTCATAAAGTCAGCTCCTTCAGTATGCATTCAGATACACGTTTAAACATGTACAATAATATTTTGGTAAAGTTTTACCAATTCACAGTCAATTTGTGTGTGTGTGTGTGTGTGTGTGTGTGTGTGTGTATTCGTGGTTTAATTGCTACAAAAGTCCCAAGGTCTTGGACCACTCCGATGAACGGTAAATGTTTTAAAAATGAGTTTCGGTTCAAAATGACCTGAGGGAAAGGTGATTTACTAAGGTTTGTGCTAGGCAATTTACTGGTATTTGCACCATTATTTACGGCTTAAACCAGACGCGAATTTGTGCTGGTAGATTGCGTTGGTCATTATGGAAATGATCCGGGTGCGTCTGTGTTCCTCAGTTCATTTGAGTCGTCAGTAGATCACGCGCAGAACTTTCCACTCCCATCGGCGCTGTTTTTTGCACAATGCTAGGTGTCTTAAGTCAAAACTACATTGACTTTGCACGATGCAGCCACTTGCACACTCAGTATTGTATTGTAGAGATTGATTGGTGAGTGCTGGTGTGTGATATGGATCTGTAGTATGGATTTTAGTGGTGAACTACATTCATTTAAAGAACTACATTACCTACGCTCCACTGCTGTTCTTTTCTGCCTACAGGCCTTAATACGCCCACCATGCATGCGTGTGTGAGAGGTTAATTAAGTGTTGTATGTGTGTGTATTAGAGCATAATGGCTCCCCCCATGTTAGTTACAATACAACTTTTCCGTTTTACCCAGAAGGCATTGTTTTGAGCACGCTCTGAACGGAAAAGTCCCTTTCTGCAACAATGGCTGTCAACATGCACATCTAAACACACAAACATGAAATGTAGTTTCCTGCATTTTTGTAACCCAAAAGTTTTTTGGGTTTTCGTGAGGGATCAGAGGTCAACTGTGCATCCATGTATTTGGAGAGAGTGTGTATGATTACAGGCTGTCCAAACTAAGTACACGCTTCTTAAACACACACTCTAGAGCCCCTTTCACACAGAGGTTCCGGAAAATACACTGAAAATCGTTTGATTTTGTTTGATTCACACTGCCAGTGATTTTCTGTAATCTATGAGTGCATTCACACACCTTAAAGATACTTGACATCAGGATGTTGATGTTAAGGTTGCTTATGATCTGCGTTTGTTCTCAAGAAACATGCTCGTACATTTTTTTCTAATTCGACCATAAACTAGTGCATCGCATACCAGTCGACTAAGCTGGTAAACGATCTCAGCTTCAGTGTCATTTCTACAACACACCCCTTACGGCATCAGTCCTGCCTTTTGTTCACACAGAGAGTGTCCGGGACTGATCTCAGCAATGTTACTAGGTCCACATTCTGGGATCAATCTCGGGATATGTTTGCGTTCACACAGAAGGCACTGCAATTTTCTGAAAGGGGCTTAAAACAGCAGTTCTCAACCAGGACAACAAACTTCCAAGGGGGCCTCAAGATGATTTAAGATCATTTAAAATAAAACAAAATAAGCATTAAAATAAGCTAAAACAAATAAAAAAAGGTTGAGATAAGGTTTCCTACACCAAAAATAGTCATTATTGTTTTTTTTCGTGACCACGTTCCACCCTCTCTGACTCCTCAGTTTTGTCTGGTAATGCTAGTCATGCCGAATTTACCAAGCGGGTAATCCATCAGCCGGAAACTGAAGCCTCGCAGGGGCCTCCATTGTAGCAGACCATCACCTGCTGTTAGCATTCCGTTGACTCCCATTCATTTTGGTGTCACTTTGACAGGGAATAAATTTACATCTGAGGCGTCCAAAGACTTAATTTGTCCATTATTTATTTCTAAAGAAACACGACAATGTATAAAAGGCTCCATTACTTTGTATCTTACGTTATGGCCCCGTAGAAGCCGTTTTTGTAAAAATAGGCTAACGATTGCGTCATAACCACACAAATCTCTTTCCACTGTAGAGAAAAACCGTGTAGAAAGGAGAAGCTCGCAGGCAATCTTTTACTGTCTATGAGGCAATCGGGGGGACATAGAGGCATAAAGTCAAGGGAGAAGCCCATAGATAGAGAGTCCATAAAAGAAACAGGACAAAATATTTCAACAACGTTTTTGAGGAATTAAGTGATTCAGATTTGTCATGGCACAGCTACTAGAAGATTTACAACTGTCAGACTGTCGTCAAGCTCAGTTTGAGCCTGCGCAGTCGCTCAGCCATCAGGAAGTGAGTGCTTTAATCGGGCTTCAGTTTTCTCCTTTGAAATCAAGGGGGTCGCTGTGTCCATTTCTTTTACTGTCTATGTAATTTACACACTTTAAATCTTTAAACAGGCTGTTTTGCTGCTGCACCTTTAAGATTTCTATTGAGAAATGATCTCTGTTATGATTGTGTAACCTTTCCGTAGTGGAGAGGGTCGAAGTTCCTATACTGAGTAAATGTGGGCAGATTTATGTAAATGTTAGGGCTGGATGATTAATCGAAAAATAATCGAAACCGAAATTCAGAGCCTATAACCGACGTAATTTTACCATGTCGGTTATTTCGGACTTTTAATCCTATTAATATTTCCGCCCACTGTGTGTTAATGTACTTTCCCCTTAAAACATATTACCGCGTGTCTAGTCACGTAACTCCCCCCCGTCCAGTCTGCGACATTGAAGCAACATGAGCCCCTTTCACACAGTGCGTTGATCCCGGGAAATTGCCCGAACAAACACCTTCTGTGTGAACGCAAAAACGACCCGGGATTGATGCCAGGTTGGGGACATAGTAACATTGCCGTGTTCAGTCCCGGAACGCGCGCTGTGTCTGTGTGAACAAAAGCCGTAATGAATGCCGTGTCGTAATGATGGCGCTAAGCCGGGATCGTTCGCCAGCGTGAAACGGTTCGTAATGCGCTAGTTTATGATCGAATCAGAGAAAAAAATGCACAAGCGTGGTTTTTCAAGAGAAATCGCAGCTCATAAGCAAACTATAGACGCCGCTGGGACATGTCACGTGTCTTTGCGGGTTGTGTGTGCCTGTATGAACGCACTCTCTTGATTCCGGAAAATCACTGGCAGTATGAATGAACCAAAGTCAAACGAACCCGGGTCAAATCCCTGGCCACTTTATCCGTGTATTTTCTGGAATCTCTGTGTGAAAGGGAACTCAAACACTGAATCAACTCAGCAAAAGGAGCCGCTTGTAGTCTACCAAAGAAACACGCGAAAAAAGAGAGAGACTGAAAACGCCCAGCAACAAGTGCCTCCACTCCACAAAGCAGGTTTCGATAACACAATCATTTACAAATGCTACACAATATGAAAAGGATTAGTTTTTTTAGTTTTATACAAGTTATATTTTACTTTTAAGATGGCAATATTTACAATAATTTATTTTGTTTACAAAAATAACTATTTTCTAAATTTTTAGGAAACTTTCTTTTTACATTAAAACTTAATTACTTTTTTATAAGACGTTTTTATTTCAAGCATTGTATGCTTTGTTTGATTCAATTGTTTGAAATATTTAGTATAAGTATATATATAAGTAAGCATTAAAAGCTATCTGTGTGTTTCCTTATTTTAGAATCACAAAGATAGGATTATGCATTCTTTCATTAAAAAAAATAACCGTGAACATATTTACAGTATAAGCCTTGCCAGTGACACGTGAGAGATTTTTTTTTAAATAATCGTTCAATTATCGTAATCGAGGTAACTTGTTCGATTAATCGCGATTATGATTTTAGCCAAAATCGTCCAGCCCTAGTAAATGTTGTTTGTAAATGCAACAACTCGTTGTTGTGATGTGATGTCACAATAGCAATGATTTCTGAATGAGCTGTGCAGTTTAGAGTCTGTCTAATTGTGCATGTGAGAGTATTATTTAACAGATATTACTTTGAACAGGATGATAAATTAAGAAATAGGTGTGTGTGTGTGTGTGTGTGTGTGTGTGTGTGTGTGTGTGTGTGTGTGTGTGTGTGTGTGTGTGTGTGTGTGTGTGTCTTTCTCTCTCTCTGTAATTACAGCCCATAAAATTCCAATTATGATAAAACCCCACAGACGGGGATTCTAGTTTATGTAATTGCCTGTGGGAGCACGTTTGTTTGGTGATGTTTATCGCCAGCAAGGCTTGTATGTGTTTATTTGTATAGTTTAATTGTGCTTATTATATAAAACGACTCTGATCTTGCATTGATTGCTGGTTGTAAGTATCCCACCCTCCTCTTTCAGTGACAGATCGTTTCTCTTAATGTATCTGTCATCTCTCTGATAACCAAAACTGTTCTGTGAGTTCGTCAAAGATGAAGCCTGAATAAATTTCACAAATCGTCTGGGGTTTTTTGATCTGTGGCAGATTTTTAATAGTAAATTCTTTAATGCAAAAGCTTCTTTTTTTTGTCCTTTTGATGTGTACTACTTTTGTCTTGTGAATTTATCCTTCTGTATTTTGTTGTTTTCCAGAATCCCAGAAGTCTCACCTCTCCTCTTTCACGATGAAATTGATGAAATTTCATTCCCCGAAGATTAAAAGAACTCCATCTAAGAAAAGCAAACAACTCCAGCCAGAGCCTGCAGTGAAGACTCCAGAGAAACCCGTCAACAAGGTAAAGCAACTCTACTCTTTCCTTTTGAGATCTACAGTTACTCTTCCATAACTCTACAGTAGTCAGTATTAACTAGCTACTAACTCTATAGTTATTCTACTGCTGCTTTTCCACAGTAAACATTACCTTTCCACCCTCTTACCTCTACAGTTACTCCAAACTCAACCCTCTCAACTTTACAGCAACTCTACGGTCGCTCTACATCAGTGAACAATAACTCTCTACTTTCAATTCTGCAGTAAATCTGCTACTCTACCACAGTAAACATTCACTTTCCACCCTCAGAACTCTACATTAACTGCACTACCCTTCTACATCAGTGCACATTAACGGTATACCCTCTTAAATCTACAGCAACTCTAGTGCTGCTGTCAGTGAACATTAACTCTATGCTTTAAGTTATACAGTGGCTCTACTGCAGCTCTATCTCTGTGAAGATTATCTCCACACCTTTATAGCTGTAGTTTAACTCTACTGCTTCTCTGTCTCAACTCTACTGTAACTCTGTTGCCACTCTATCACTGCAAACATCGACTTAACATCCTAATTAATGTACTCTCAATTCTACAGTAAATCTACTGCTGCCCTACCGCAGTAAACATTTTTAGACCCTCAGATCTCTACAGTAACCCGACTGCCTTTCTACATCAGTACTTTAACTGTATACCCTCATAGCTTTACTGCAGCTCTATCTCAGTAAAGATTATCTCCATGTCTTTTTAGCTGCAGAATAACTCTACTGCTGCTCTATCTCAACTCTACTGTAACTCTGTTGCGGCTCTATTATCGCGAAAATCAACTTTCCATCCTCTGTAACTAAAATGAATGTCTTTTAACAGAAGGTGAGTCGATTGGAGGAACAGGAGAAGGAGGTGGTGAGCGCTCTGCGTTACTTCAAGACGATTGTCGACAAGATGAGCGTCGATACAAAAGTTCTCCAGATGCTTCCTGGTTCAGCTAGTAAAGTTTTGGAGGCCATATTGCCTCTGATGCAGGTAGAGGCTCGGATACAGCACAGGTGAGAGGACCAGCACTAACTATGGTTTTTCAACGTGTACCATGGTAATACCGTGGTAATCTTAAAATATCTTCAAGTACCATATTAAATAGAGTGTTATATGAATGGATTTTACAGCTTGCATGCCGCCTCTCTCCATTATTCTCCCTCTCTCTCTCTCCGCAGCTCGGCAATGTCCTCCTGTCATAACCGCGTCTATCAGAGTTTGGCGAATCTCATTCGTTGGTCCGACCAGGTGATGCTGGAGGGCATCGACCTCGACGACAAGGACACCGTGGCAACCGTCACCACGGTGATCAAAGGCGTGCTGGATGGTGTGAAGGTGAGGGGATGAGATGAGTGTTTGTGACAAGGTTAAAACAACACTGGCATATTTATAACCGGAGTGTGTGCGTTTGTAACAGGAGCTGGTGAAACTCACAATAGAGAAACATGAGCAACCGTCCCCGACGTCCCCCAACAAACCAGCGCCTCCTGTGACAAAAGCTGAGAGGTACAGTCATAAAGGCCCATATGGATTTATCAGGTTTGCACAGAGATTGTTTAATAATGTTTCTCTCTCTCTTTCTCAGTGTGTGTGAAAATCCTCTAACTGAACGAGAGAAAGCGATCCTGAGTAAAACCAAGCCCATTGTCACGCCCACTGACAGCTTGACGGACATGTCAGAGGAAGAGGCTCCGCCCAAACCTCCTCTACCAGGACTCAAACTGGCAGAGCATAGGTATGACAGCGTGACTTGGAAATCTGAAATTGTTGTTTGTGGTTTCAGAAAACGGAAAAAAGAAACTGATAGATTCTCAAAACATATTTTTAAAAGACATATTTAAAAAAATTTATTCTGGGTTAATTTTTCATGCTTAAAATCAAAGACTTGAGTCTGTTGCCTTGTAGGATTGCTTTCTGTTAAATGCAGTTGGTCATCAAAGTATTCCATACATTCACTGAATACAAACTGAAAACTGCAAGCACAGTGAATGTTAGGCTAGTGTGCCATTCCAAACTCAGACCTTCATTTTGGTTCTGTCTCAAATCATTTGATACCTCACTGTTTCCTTTACAGCCGACAGATTAAGGTAAATACGCTTGTGTGTAGAGTGTAGGATGCATTGATGAGGCAAACATCAAGTATACTTTAGGTGTGCGCTGTAGTGTATACTCAGGGAGTATATTAGCGTGCATTGAGTTGAGTAGTGAGCAGAATAATTTGCAGTATGTAGTATATTTAGTGATGGTAATTTACGTCATGTTCATTCTTAATTCTACTTTCCACAAGTAAGTATCTAAATATATTTAAATGAAAAGACATCCGATACACACGCACACATTCATGTGACTGCATCATCTCTCAAAGGCGTTTGGCTTCCGTAGCAGAAGTTTTTTCATTTACGTTTTGTCTGTAAGTAGAGACATGCAAGTAGTAACTGTATCATACACACTTTCTGTGAAGGGGAATTACAGATGTTTGCGAGTTATTTTTGCTGTCTGATGATAAGAGCTGTGTGTGTGTATAGGGTGTATGAGAATATGTTAGAGTACTTTAGTCAGAGTACATGCCATACTTAATTTAACATCAACGAAAACAAGCTGTAGTTCATTCAAAATATCACACTACTTAATGTCACATTTCATTCTAACTAAGTTTTGCAATGGAAATGTGTGTAAATGCTCATTTTCAATAAATGATGTACTAATAAATGGGCTGATATTTAGGTATTTTATGATTAACACAATTTCAATTTATTTTATAAGTGAATTCAGTTTATATAAAGTAAGTAAATGTTCATTTAAAGTTAATATTTAAAGTATTTTGTATCATTAAATCGGAATTTTAATGCTTTTTTTTAAATGTCTGATAATCCATATGCAAAAACTTAAATTCGTTTTTTTCTGCTTTTAGAGACAACTCAATCCGTATTTTTGTAAACCTTTATAATAAAATACTGTGCATCAGGGGTGTCATGCAAGCAAAAATTCTGGGGGGGGCACAATCTGAGACGTTGCAATTGTTTTCTGACGGGTGATATGGATCATGTTAGGAGGGGTTAGGGGGTTTCTCCCCCTGAACATTTTTAAATTCTGGCTGCTAAACATACCATTTTAATGCAGTGTGGGAGGAACAGAAATACCTTAACGGAGCTAGCAGCAACCCTCCTCTATCTGAGGACTAAGTTAAAGTATCTATTTTGTAAGTTTATGTAAAAGACAGGTTGATGAAAGAACTGTAAGCTCAAATTCAAAAGCTTTTGAAGTCTACTTCATTAAAGCATGTTTACACACACACCTACTGTACACTTACTACAGGCCTACTACACATGATTTTAAAAACAGTACCATTGCAGTTTTTATGTTATGATTTTAAATTGGTATGTGACCTAAGAACGATCTTACATTAAAGGTGCTGAGGTCTGACTTTGTGGGGGTCTGAAATTAAGTTATTTTAATATTAATATGTGATGAAGGACTTTGAAAGAAGTTTGACAGATTTCAGTGCTGAATAAGGTTAACACTACCCCGTTTATTTGAAAATGGTTAATATTTGACAGAAATGTAAAAAAGTAATCAAATCCAATGTAATATGTAACATTACTTTAGTAAAATCATTGAAATACTGTAGTTACACTGCTCATTATTATATTTTAAATAAGGAACTTGTAAAGAGTACAAATTTTATGGCAGGCAGTAACGTTAGCCAGCTAGTTTACGGTTAGACTAGCTATCGATAGCGGTACACTGACACAACTTAAGTTAATGCTCTGAATTCCCAGCTAATATCAAATCCATAACTTTTTGATCAAGTTAAAATTTCCAGGTCAACCACAAATAATCCCACTACCTTTTAATATCATCCGATAACTAATTCAATGCCGATTTGTTGCTTTGCCCACTTACCACTTCAAGACCATCTGTAAAACATTGCCAGCTCAACGTGCGAGACGAGCGAGTTGCTTGCACATACACAGCAAAGATTATAGAGCGCTACGCGCATAGGGGTCTAGATGTGATATACACAGATACCATATTAGGAAAAAGGGGCGGGCTGATGCTGATCGATTTATTACACATCCAGAAGAATACATTTCAGTCGTTATAGGCTCTGGTAATTATGGAGCATATTAGGAATAAAGTTGTGACAAAAAAATTATCAGGGAGGAAAAATCTGAGGGGGCACGTGCCCCCTCACTTTGAATGGGCATGACGCCACTGCTGTGCATAGTCAGAAATTATTTGGGACATTTCATTGGCACTATATGTTTTGTCCTAGACTCTTTGTTTTTTGTAAGTGTTTGTCAGTATATCTCTCTTTTAATATATAACAACATGATATCGGCCATCAGCCACCCTGCGCTCTAGATTTTGCATCACAGTAGCCATTGTTAAACCCACTGCTCAAGGTATTGAAGAAACTGTACATCCGTCCCTCTCAGCCTGAATTAAATCTGGCATCTGCTCTAATTAATATCACTTTGTTTGTTTAGCATTTCAACCACTGTATCTGTTTCTCTCTCCATCATCTTTGTGTCCTTCAATCACACATCATCTTTGTCTTTCTGCATTTTCTGGTTTTCATCCATTTTTTTCTGGAAATGTATGTTCATCTTCTTCCTCTGTACTCTGTGATCGATTGGTTGTCATGGGACAGGAACAGGATGCAGTTGTGCTCCGATCCTGTTGCCGGGCAGCGGAGGGCCACAGCGATGGAAACGTACGTTAGTCAATGGTGTACTACTGTGTGCATTTTGACATCACACAGTTACACCCCTCGGCCTCCCTGATTGGAGGGTGGCCCATACCTGCATGTGGTTGTGTGGCATTGTGCGTCCAAATTGATTGCACATAGCAGAGGGACGGCCAATCAGAGGAAAGCCTGATTGCATGGCTGACCAATGAGGCATAGTCCATAAATCCTAAAAGAATGTGAATGGAATTTCTAAAAATAATTTGCCGTCAATCATAAAGTATCCTAATGGGGATAATTTTGTAATAAATAATTTAGAAGTTGTGAAGAAAACAAAGATTATTGGAATATAACTTTCACGCTTAATGTGTTACTAGCTGTTTCTCTGTCATTATTTGTGGGATTTTCTAGCAATTTCTGAGTGAAAATTGTTTCTGCTCCAATTTTATTCCAGTGTAGTTTCCAATAGGAATATCATAATTCTCAATAGAATATTTCTTTAGTGCATCAAAAGAGAATTTTCAGGATCTTTTAGATAAAAATAAAACCCGATAAATGTTCAGTAAGATGAAAGTGTTCCTAAAATCCTGTAGGATCTGATTTTGATTCTTAGAATATTCTAATTTAATCCTTTTGGATTTTATGAAACCATTCCAAATTTTAAAAAAAAATTCCTAATGGAATCCTGTGCACATTCCTTCAGGATTTTTGCCTAGAGATGCATCCCGCTCTAATCCTTCCCATTGGGTGTTCTGTGATTAGTTTATTCTAATGTTTCCATGGTTACCTGGTAGAGCTTCATTGAAGTGTAAAGAAACGGCAGGGAAACCCAAGATCCGAACTCACCGCCCACACATTCCACTGCTGTGCTACTTTTATGTGTGTGTTATGTGTGAGTCTGTCCAATTAAATTCCTGGCTAGACCCTCGCTAACTGTGTGTAGACTGTCTGTGCTCGTTTCTTTTGACCTTGTTACATGGTTTGTTTCATACTTGTGAACTCATTTGCATATTTATGCATAATGTGCCCATAGCCCGCCTGCTCTGCCTCCCAAGAAGCGACAGTCAGCCTCCTCCCCCACGCGTGTTGCCGTGGTAGCGCCGATGAGTCGAGGATCATGTGGTCTCAACCTGCCTCCTGGAGCTCTGAGACAGGTACAGCTCCTGATCATGGCCTTTGAACTTTGACCTTTTGTAACAACCTTAATTGATTTTTGATTTCTTAACTTAAAAGTGAAGTATGTAATATTGAATGGTGTTTGAATCTGTATTTTTATTGTTAACTGAAACCATTAAAAACATTTTTGTTAATTGAAATAAAGCCAAAATAAAAACATTTGATAAAAAATGAAAATTAACTGGAAAAGGTTTAAGGTGAAGTACTAAAATTAATAAAATTCAAATAACTGTATAGAAATATTTGTGCTGTCAAATCAATTAATTGAATCTAACATAAATGTTTGTGTTTGTGTGTGTGTGAGTGTGGTTATGTGAGTGTGTGTGTGTGTATATATATATATATATACACACACACACACACACACACACACACACTCAAATAACCGCACTCACACACATGCACCCACACACAAACATAAACTTTTATGATGGATGCAATTAATCGATTTGACAGCACTAATATATTTAAAAATATATACAGTATATGTAAAGAATTTACTAAATATATAATTACCTATAACACCATTAATTAACAAGAATTATTAAAATAATATATATATATATATATATGTTTTAAATAAAACCATTTAATTCGTTCTCATTTTTTTTATTAATGTTAATTTCATATTCTATTTTTATTCATTCATTTATTATTCATTTAATTGTATTTTACCATTAGCCCTATAGTTATTTGGCTTTATTTGCATAGCTTTTAAAATACAAATGTATTTTTTTGTCATGCCAATAAAGCAGACCAAACTGAAAAAATGGCATTTCAAGAGAGCATTGAACTTCAACATTAAGACTGATTCCAAAACCTCTCATAATGGTTTTGCATGTCATTGTAATGTGCTCAAAGTCCAGAGAATTCCTTTACAACCTCAGTGTGATGCTGATGTTTGGTTTGTTCTGTGGTTAAAGCAGCAGGAGTTTGATGTGGATCTCCTCCAGAGGCGTTTCTCCGGCGGGAGCCAGTCGTACGGTGGGGATTCGCCTCGTCTCTCTCCCTGTAACAGTATGGGAAAGCTCAGCAAGTCCGACGAGCAGCTCTCCTCACTGGAGCGAGACAGCGGGCAGTGCTCTCGCAACACTAGCTGTGAAACACTAGGTATACACACACTATTACACTGTTTGGTTTCTCCCTCGTTTTCTGTCACCAGATGGAGTTTGGGTTCCTTGCCATGGTCACCTTTGGTTTAAAAGACACCTAATATTCATTAATATCATAGATTTTGACACTATCAGATGTGAACAAAACTTGAACTGAATTGAGCTCAATAGTGACACTGTTGTCTTCTGTAGAGCTGCTTTATAGCTGAATCAAATTTGGGTTTATAATTGACAAATTTTGCAACATTGACACTGTTATTAAATCAACACTGAACTGACTATAGCTGAAAAATGTCACTATTGTCTTCTGTAGCGCTATTTATCGCTGAATTGAACTAATTTCATAATTGATGAACTTTACACAGTTATTGAACTAAAGTGAATCAACACTGTCAATAATGTCACTATTGTTATACAGCAGAAAGTTGGCATCATTGATTTGTTATTTTCCTGTTTATAATTGTAAATCCGAATTGTATAAAGAGCTACATAAATAATGACTTCTATTATGAATGTTTGAGTAAAAGTTGAAGGTTTTTTGTAAGCGTACCCTGATTTGATCCTCTGCTTTTTTTTCTATAGAGGGATACGATCCTGATTACGACTTCCTACATCAGGATCTGTCCGTCTCCGACCCGTTACCATTTCCCACCGGCACTGGCAGCAGTCTGAGCCCTCTCCCAGAATGCCACGGGGAGTCTCAGTCATTAAGCCCCGCCCAGGCCCCGCCCACCCACCCACGTTTTAGTGCTCCCGTCACCAGTCAGGCTTCCCTGGAGTACTGGACTCCACCCCTCAAACCTGGACAGACCAATAGGGTGCTTCCACCAGCCCTCCCCCAGAAGAAGCGACGATCCGCACCCATCTTATCAGCGTACCCTCTTTACGAGCGCCTCCCATCGCACTACGATAACCTATCAGAAGAGGAGCAGCCCACGCCACCGTTCCCGCTGCTGACGCCAGTGTCACCCCTACCTCAGGTCAACGGTGGAGACGAACTCTCACAGTATACAGACGCCGACAGCCCGCCACCGCTACCAGAGAAGAAGGGCAAACAGAGTAAGAGAAAAAGCTGCACAAAGTGATAAATTCGCAGTCAGAAGAAATTTGATTTTTAATGAACAAGTGAATCTCTTGAAATATCATGCAGGAACACGCCTGGGTCTTATTTCACCCCAAAAGAAATACATAAGATATTACATTTTGAAAATGAAGCCAATTTTTTTAGGATCTTTAGGATTTTTATGAATTGCCACATCGTCACATGACCCTTCAGAAATCATTCTAAAGTTCTGATTTGGTCCTCAGTTGTTGTTATTGTTGGTGCTTGTTTATCGATAATCGTTCTTATTATTATCAATGTGGAAAATATTGCTGCTTGCTTAATGTTTTTATGGAAACCAACTGGGATGCATTTTTTTTTTTTTTCAGGATAAAGCCGCACAACTATTTTCAACATTTATAATAATCAGAAATGTTTCTTGCTGAAAATTCAGATTTGATCACAGGAATAAATTAAGTTTTAATATTAAACTAGTGAACAGTTATTTTAAATACTAACAATATTTCACAATACTACTGTTTTTACTGTATTTTTGATTAAATAAATAAAGGCTTGGTGAACATAATAGACTTAAATTATTAACTAATTATTACAATTTTTGACCGGTAGTGTATACTGTTTTTCAGTCTTTTTTTATTGTGATACAGAATTCAAAACCAAGCAAATGCCTCTTTTTTTGTATTTTTAACTGTGTTTTTTCTCTGTAGTATTGCAGTACATGCAGTTTGTGGAGGATTATTCGGAACCGCAGCCGTCCGTCTTCTATCAGACGCCTCAGAGCGAGAGTATTTACGAGCAGCGGAGGAACAAGCGCTTTCAGGAGGTTTACGGCTTGAACGATTCCTACAGCAGCTCAGACTCTGTGCATGAACCCGTCCCACCGCCAGCGCTGCCACCCAAACAGAGACAACTGGTGAGTTATCATCCAATGCATGTTATCAGTGACATGTGCCTGAGGGCATTGAGCGCGGAGCAGGTCAAAGGTTAAGCTCTGAAAGGTGAGAGGTCAAACTGAGGTTCTTTAGATTAGGCCCCATGTGACTGCTCTGGTGGACACGTCAGGGTCACTGTAAAGTCAAGTGGAAAACACGGATTAACTATGTTTTTTTAGTTTTTTGTAAAAGAGTTACAGATTAGATTAGATTCTTTACCAAACCGGAACTCTCATGCTGTGGGGAATTTCTGCCTTTTCTGCCTGAACTTTATTTCAATGGTCCACTTTAGATGTTCTAATAACTATAAGTAACTTTGCAACTACATGTCAACTAACTCTCATTAGAGTATTAGTAGTTAGGTTTCGGTAAGGAGAATAAGTTGACATGTACTTATAGTCAGTAGAATGTTTGTTGGGGAGCATCAGAATAAAATGTTATCAGATTTAAAATGTTATCCCCCCCGCCTCCCTCCCCCTGTTTTTGCAGCCATGTATCTATCCACAATGTAGCCGCACCACCAGGAAAACGTTTCTCAGGTCTGTCGGAACGCTTAAAGACGGGACACACCAAGCCAGCAGTCGGGCTGTTTTTGAGCATTAGTCGGCTTCGCTTTTTCTGTGTTTTTTTCTTTTCATTTACTTCCAGTCCTGGACACTATTATTAAACAGCGCTGAGACATGCAGTGAGAAACTTTATCATTTGACGCACACCTTTGGTACAAACCACAAATCACTCGATGATTAAACTAGTTTTAAATCGGATGAAACAGCCTCAGCATTCCCAACAAGACTGATGAGGGAAACAGGAGAAACTTTGTGCCATGAAAGAAGTTAAAAGACTTTCAAATCACCAAATCACCACCCTTATTTACCATGAATGTACTGTAGTAACACTGACTGTATGTACCATGGTTTCGGCAGAAATGGGCATTTTTATATTAAATACTATGTTATAGTAATTTATATTGCATTAGATTTATTAGGTTGGTATGTAGGGGAATATAATTCATTTTTGTTATGAAATTATGGCAGTTTGTTCGTGAATTATTTGTGTATAGATTTTACCTGTGTTTAGGCGTTTTTATTATATAACGCATAGATTCATAATATCATTTGACAGTGGTAGCTAGTAGCCATGCATGGTTTTACCTGTGGTTTCCAAGTAAGTCTCACTGTCAGAATATTTTCATTTAAGCCTTTAATAATTATAAATAAAATAATTCTTACCAATAGCTATAAGCTTGTATAATTCATATATTTGTTGCAAGGGAAATAGTTCTACACGGCTGTAAATGACCAAGTTTTTATTTACTATGGTCTTTTATCTGCATACTGTTGGGTATCAAGTTCCTAGTAAATGCAATACTAAATGCAATAGCTTATTTATTAAAACTGTTGTTATAATATATATATATACATATACACTTACTGTATATACACACACCAACACATTTAAACCAGCTTCTACTTTTTTCCAGCTGAGTTAATATAACTCTCTTTACTTTACTGACTTTTTAACCTGATTTCTTCTTCTTTTCTTTCCTCTGTCTCTCTTCTTCCTGTGCCATGTTTCTGTCTTGTGCTCTAGGCCTCCTATACCTCTCCTTCTTCATCCTCCTCTTCCTCTTTTTCAATTCTCCCTCCTCCTGTTGGGCTTCTGGAGGAGGCGGAGCCTGCTCTTGGTCTCAGCCTATCAGTGTCTAACTCCTTCCTCAGTGGCCACGCCTCTTTGACCACGCCTGTGGTGAGTCAGCAGTTTAGGAGTGGAGTGAAAAGGACATGTAAACAATTAAGAAGGATTTTTTTTCCTCTCTCAAAGTTTTAAGAAGTAAAGTGTGTTAAGAAGAAGTCTGTTAAGTATTTCATGGCTAGTATTTAATAATACAATTAATATATATACAGAATACACAGAATATAACACGTTTCATGAATGAAGCCTATTATACTCTTTGTACGTCTGCTTATGTATCTGTATTCAGTGTGTTCTGGCCATTTTGTGTGTGGTTTTTGGCACACATGTGCTTTTCATATGGTTTTGTCATCCTTTTTAACATGTCTCCCTGGGGTGGTTATTAAACCGCTGTTCAGATGTGACTTAAAGATTATTTATGGAGTTTGCACGTCCACTTTGTCCTTTTTGGGTTTTATTTGGTGACTTTTGGAACCGGAACCAAAGCTGTATTAAAGTTTAAGTCTAAAATCTTATCTAATCTTAATTTATCTGATTATCTGGGTTTAAGGTTTAAATCCATGGCTTATCAAAATGCTGTTTAATCTTCATGTAGCATTAAAGATCACGGGTGCCCCTCATACATACAGTACATTATTTTACTGAATAACTCTGGCCTCCAGTTGCATTGGATTTCACTAATACCTTCTAGTGCTTTATTAAACACTTTTTTACTTTTGCTCATTGCATCAAAGGTGGCTTGTGTAGTCAAACTTTTGATTGGCATAAATTTGGCCCATGTTTTGTACACAAAAAAAAATGAATTATTTAATATATTTTTATCTCTAGAAGTTTTTTTATTAGTCTTGACATTTAGAATGTCATTGGGTATTTTTTTATCAATTGTCATTGATTTTTATCAGTTATTTTCTGCAATGCATCTAAGATGACCAGCTCTTGCCGCATGTTCCATGTATCTTACGATAGCTTATGAAGAGTTGTGATGTTTTGTCTAGAATTTCAGATTCTACTGTTGATAGTATCATCCAAAGAAAAAAACATTATATACAACCAGGCATGACATGTTTCTAGCATCAACTTTTTCTGTCCTCACTGAATGTGTCTGTGTGTGTGTGTGTGTGTGTGTGTATATATATATATATATATATATATATAGCTTTAAAAAATGCTATGATGAAAATATACAATGAAGATGCTGAAAGAGTCTGTTATTCCTAGTGTTATTATTGTTTACTAAAACTATTAAAAGTCATTTGTTAATTGAAATAAAGCTAAAATAAATGAGAAATTGAAGTTAAAGTACTTAAGTTACTAAATCTGAAATTAATATAAATGTATGATAATTAATAACATAAAATTACTAAAACAAAATTAAAAGGAAAACTGAAAATATAAAAATAAAAAGCTTTCTCAAAATGTTAATAAATACTACACTGGTACTGAGATCAGCAAGCTGTTATTTGGAGTGTTTCTCCCTAGTGATGAGTTTTTTAAACTAGTTTGTCATGGTAACGGAATCTGGGAATTGCTCTGGAATGTTCTTTGCTCTTGACCCCTGACCTTAGAGGTCAGAGAAGAACCAATATGATGTTTATGTGAGTGAGTGTGTGCCTAAGGAAAGACTGAACCATTTCGTTCAGTAAAGTGTGTGTGTGTGGGGCAAGATTGTGAGGCTCCATATGTATCCCCCTACCACACACACTCTTTCTATCTCTTTTCCTCACTCCCTCCTCTGAGTCTCTGTTGGATGCTTACATTCCAGAATGTCACAGATGGAATAGAATGGGGGAAGCTCTTCCCGATCTCTCCGGGAAACATGTTGGACCATGTTTGTTGAGCTGTGTGTGTGATGGGATGAATTGGAATGTTGTTGCTGGTGTTCCAGGCGAGTCCCTGCAGGTGTTTTAATCCCTCTAAGCAACATCCGGAAGTTCCGCCAGGATTTGACTTCTCCAGCGTTGTGTTGTATTGTCCGATAGAGTTTGTTCTCTCTTTAGTGGGTGGTTACTAATTTAAACTCGCAGTCCTGCTCTTTTACACAGACTAGAACATATTTCCATCTCTGTTCTCCTGTCTTTTTCCTTCTTTTCAGATTTATTTCAAATACTTCCTCTGATTCCATCTTTCCTCTCCCATTTCTTCTCTTTTCTTCTGTTTCCACCAGTCGCAGAGTTCTGACCCGATTGGCTTGACCAATGCCGGCAGAGCTCTAGATGGTAGTGGTGTCTCTAACGGGTCCTTGGCCAGCTCTCTGGTCTCTCTGGCCGTCTGTCTTCCTTCTGAGTCTTCTCTTTCTGACTCGCTTCTTACCTCTGCGGTAAACACACTCAAGAAAGCACACACACACACACACTTTTCAGTAATTATCGGAATATGGGCTTCTATTTTTTCAAATAAAGCAAATTATAATAACTAGTCCTTAATAACTGTCTTTGCATTTCTATCAAAAATATAACATTTATTTATTAACTATTTTGGTAACACTTTCCTTAAAGCCTTTATGTATACTAAAAAAGGTATTAATAACTTTGTTGTAAAAAACAACCAAAAAGCATTATGCAAGAATGTTATATTAAGAAAATATTGTAAATGTGTGTGCATAGATGCCATCTAGTGGTAAACCCATTCTAAATGTAATTTCTGTGTCTTATAACTTCAGTTTTCAGTGAAAAGTCTTGAGTTTTTTTAGTGAAAAAGATAGGTATGCTATTGCTTTTTGAAACAGATTGGACAATTTTCACATGTGGGATAATAAAATGGGGTCCTGGCCAGTGTTATTTTGATATTAATATATTATTATAGTTTCTGTTAATATTTTGGATTAGATTCTAATTTTCTGTTTTCATTTTATTTTACTCATTTTGTTGTTTTTCTTCATTTTTGCTAATTTTGAATAAATAAATAAATAAATAATATATCTATATAGTTTTTAGTTTTGGTTTTTACAGAGCCCCTAAACTTAAGGGACATGATGATGGAAAAATGCTTTTGCATGGAATTTCAATGCTTTTGCGCAAAAGTTTTGCACTCCCCTGAGAAAACTTGTGTTTATGTTTTGCGAGTGTTTTTTTCTCCATTCTCATTTCTTTTTTTTCCATCCCCATGTGCCTTTAGGGGTCTGGAAGTTTTAGTTAATTTAGTACTTGGAGAAATATTGCTTTTGCCACTAACTGCAATGAAAAAAGTTTTTTTTCAGCTAATGTTTATATTATTTCAAGTAATGTAAACGCCTTTTTGTATGCTTTTAGTTGTTTGGGAACGTTTAAACGACGACACTGTACCAAAAAAGGAAAAGTTTTTCCTTTGCGTTTTTCGCGTACAGATGACAATGTTGTCAAAATGATCCCCATTCACACAGATCTGCGAAAAAATGAAAAGAGAACACTGTATTATTATTGCCAGGCCAGTACAGTAGGCAATGAAACACTACATGTCTATAGACTGAACACGTTATATGCGCATGATGTCACCGCTTGCACAAAGTCGTGTTTTTGTAGTTTACGCGGAGACGAGAACGGTATTGTTTTTAAAAAAAAAATTGCACTTTGAAACCCGTTTTCAAAAGTTTGTTTTTTCAGGCCCCCAAAACGCAGTTGTCGTGTAAATGAACGTCCAAAATGCATATTTTTTTTTACAGTTTTTAGTTTAAAACAGTCTCATGTAAACGTGTACAATTTAAAATAAAAATTTAAAATAAGTTAATAATAATAATAATAATCCTGGTCCTGAGTTGTATCTAGAGACCAGAATATCATAAGCAACCATCCTTAGCGTAGTGGCAGCACTTTTGCTTGGAAAATCGAATTTCCTCAGAAAATGTAAACTCTTGTTTATTTATTTTGTGCCTTTAGTGGTATTTTGCACGTTTACTGTATGTCGTGAGACAAACCATGAGGAGCTTAAACAATGTTGTGTGTATATAGGTGAATATTCGATGCCTGC